>NC_037676.1:120155299-120203526 GCF_003255815.1 Theropithecus gelada
AGGAAGGAAGGAAGGAAGGGAGGGAAGGGAGAAGGAAGGAAGGAAGGAAGGAAGGAAGGAAGGAAGGAAGGAAGGAAGGAAGGAAGGAAGAAAGAAAAGAAAATTAGCCATGTGTGGTGGCACACACCTATATTCCCAGTTACTCTGGAGGCTGAGGTGGGAGGATCACTTGAGCCCAGGAGGTTGAGGCTGCAGTGAGCCAAGATGGTGCCACCGCACTCCAGTCTGGGCAACAGAGGGAAACCTTGTCTCAAAAACAAACGAACAAACAAAAAAACAAGAAATTGTTTTCATCCCTCATATCCTGCAATAGCTGTTTCACATGTTATCTCTTTCAGCTTCTCAATTTTAAAGTTAAGGAAACAGAGACTCAAAGGGTTAAGCAATTTGCCTCTAGTCTAAAATAAAGTTCATAGAAGAGGCTGCACTCGGCCTAAGATCTGCTAGCTGTAGCATGGTGATATGTATGCTCTAAAAAGAACTGTGATCTCCATAAAGAACATAGTGGCTATAATCAAAGTAAAATCCCAGTGCAAGTGTCATGGGGAACTTTGATATTATTCTCTAGATCATTTGAGTCGTAAAACTTCTTTGCTTCTCTATCCTTCCTCTCCTCTTGTATTCAAAATATTTTAGACAGATTTATTGGCCCTGAAATGGATCTAAGCTGACCATTGCTTTACAGCCTATAATCCTAGGGATTAAAACTTAGGTGAGTCCCTTTTAAGATAGACCAGGTAAAACCCCCGAGAGGGCCTCTTCCATGTCCATCTAACTGACTGCTCTTCAGATAAATTTCTCCTACATTTTAAATTAGCCATTTTTTCATTTAGGCTGAATCACTAATGCAGGGAGTCATGGCTAGAAGCGGGAAGCTGTGGAGGTGCCCAAGAATTGAATCTGCAAAAAGTCATTAATTGCCAGAATTACTGAGCAAATTCAAAGGACCCAAATGCATTTGCTCATGAGGGCAATTTGCTTCTAGGAAATTGGGAGGAGAGAGGGGTCACTGAAGCCAAAGTCACATAGAGGATGACAAACAGGATAAGGAAAAGCAAGAAGGCAGACCTTTCAACTCTGTCAGCGTCAAAGATTCAGACCCAAGAAAAACGCTTATAGAAAAGGCTTTGCCTATAAACATGTTGATTTACCTTCTATTTGGATGGATTTCTAAATTTTCCTGGAAAGTCCAGGTTATTGAAAATAACTGCACTGCCAGTGTCTCTTGGTTTAAAGGTCTGCTAAAAATTCTACAAAAAACCTAGCAACAAAAGCCTCGAATGTCTCAACATATTTCATCCGTCTCATCTTAGACGTTTCACCAACACCCAAATGTCCAGCTGTTTACATGTGCAATTTATGACTCCTTCAGTGTGTCGTCCTCTTTTGGGTTCTCTGCAATGTGGGATAGGCACAGTAATAGCTGTCCCCTACATAAGAAAACCATTTACTTAAAATATCACACAGGATAAAGGCAGAGTTACAAACACTGCAAGTCTGTCAATTCCACTCACTGATTTTCTTAGCTCTCTCCAGCCGGCTATCATCTTTCATGAAGTGCCAACTAGCAACAAAAATACTGACTTGTGTGACATCAAAAAGGTTTTTTTGGGGGGAAAAAAAGGCAAAAAGTCACTGTGTTAGTCTTTCTTTTTACACTGCATAGGCCTAGTTCTATTTCAGAGCATTTCATCCAATGGCCCATCTCTGTTCCCACAAACACCTTATTAAGTATTATTTTGACTTCTTTAAGCTGGATTTTTAAAACTCATGTCCCTGGAAGAAGTGGTCCCTCTGGGGGGAAAAAAAAATCACAATTTCTCCTTGTGATAAATGAGTATTACATTCACTGCATTTAACAAACACATCATGTCAGTAGTCTAGCTCAGGGGAAAATCACAAATTAGGTAAGCTGTAGTCCTTGTCTCAAGGGATTCAGACTCTCAAAAGAGAAGATGGGCATAGGGGTACTGTCACTTAATAATCTTAGTCATAACAGCAAAAATAATAACACATTGTGAGACAGTAAAATACCACTCAATCTGCTTACCAAATAGAAAGATACTTCTGCCTTTAATCAGATCCATTTACAGGTGGGGCTGACTTTGTTCGCCTGTGACCCATACAGTGACACTGGAGCCCTGTCTTCTCAGAATGGTGCCATGCTTGGTTCAATGCTCTGCTGTGTCTTGAAATCCTGAACAATTTTTGAACAAAGGGTCCACATTTTAATTTTGTGCTAGTTCCTGTAAATTGGTAGTTGGTCCTGCTTGTAGGTTAAAACCTGCAAATCTTAGTCTCACTGGCTTAGGAACACCTTCCTTTCATATTAGCTCCCATGGTTAAATGAGAAACCCTGGAGGCAGAATAGTGAATGTTATTCGTCCAGTACAGCCTCCAGTTGAGATGGCAACTTCCTCCCTATTGAACAGGCCTGCTGTGAATGATACTGTTGATCTTCCCTGGATGGCATACCCCTTATCAGACATATCTTAGACCTTTGGAGTGGATAGAGAACATCTAGGCCAAAGGACCCATTTTGCAGGTGAAGAGCCAGGATATTTGGGTGACTCACCAGAGAATGAACAGTTAGTTCCTGACAAAGAGGGTAAAACCAAGGCCAGTGCTCTTTCAACCACTGGAAATTCTATTTGAATGAGTCTGACAAACTAGGGCGGGAGTCTGTCTGCCCAGGCTATTACCCTAAGTAGGCACCTGTTCACAATGCCTGGCATGTAACAAATATTTGGTTTAATGCAGGCACGGACATATGCATGAGCAAATACAAAAGGTAATAAAACAACAAATTATGTTCCACTAGGCACAGAATCTTAAACTTTTTAGTTGTTAGTTTACTTAACGAGCTTCAAACTTTCTCAAAATCTTTAATATTTTTTATCTTTCAAGGAAAGAATGCTGTTCTGAAAAAAATACCAAACAGAGAATGCAAAATAATTATGATGATGATAATCACAGCAGTAACATTTACCTGGAACATAGCAATCGAAGAAGGCTGAGAGATCTTGCTTGCAACTGGTCCAGATATCACATCCAATAATTTCCACTGGATGTGATATCTGAAGCAATGACTGGAAAAGTGTATGTGCAAAGCCTGTAGGGTTTTTGACATGTCAGTCACTATTTTAAAAAATAAAAAATAAAAAAGATTAAAACACTACACTGCAGAATAGGATTTTTTTTACTTGTAGAGAAAAGTAAAATTAAAACCATTTCCTTACGGACCAAGTACTTAAGACACCGATGAAAAAGGGCATGAAAAGGCCAAGGACCTTGAGTTCTGTGCCCACTAAAACAAACAACCCAAAAGCCCACGGCCAAACAGAAAACAGAAATAACTGAGCCCAGGTTGATTAAATAGCTTCCCAGAGAGTGGATCATTTGCATTAAATCGGAATCCTTTCCGATCCTTAGTTTCTTCAGTTGGGGTGATAATGAAGACACACATCTCCTAAGTTGCTGGAAAGAGCAAGTGAGTTCATTCATGTACAGTGCATGGAAGAGTGCTGGATATACAGTAAGTGCTCAATAAGTATTTTCTGTCTATGCGCTAAGCCTGACCAAGCAGTGCCTGCAACACTGAGCTCAAGGAAGAAATACTACAAGGAAGGTAAAGAAACACACAGGTAGTAGAGAAACTAACATGAGCTCAAAAAAGATGAAAAGATGATCCACAGGCAAAAGGCTAAATCATAGGAAGTGTCACTTCTGAGTGCTTTCCTCCTCCTCCTCACTCTGGCACAAATATGATACGAGCGCTTCCTCCATGCTCTTCAATGTGAAAGACATCAGAGACACAACAGAAAACAACAGACATCATCTACCCATTGCCATGCTCACAGACTAGCCAGAAAGGCAGTTATTAGACATGGATTGGGAGCTTAACATTTTTGGAATGAATGAACCAATGAAAAATAGTGCCTTCCTCTTCCAAAATCAAAGAATTATAAGCAGGCTCAATAGATTTTTCTAGTAAGTCATCATGCCAGATTCCCCATTACTGCTTCTATTAGGGACACAGGGGATGAGACTGAAGGAGTGTGTCAAAGGTGAAGATCTTCCCAGAAATTCCTACCCATAAAGCTTTTACATCCGGATTAACATGCTTCTCTCAACGTGCATATCTATCTGTATCTGGGTATGTATCTCAAAAGGGGTATCTATCTGTAATATGTTTCATAGAAAAGTGTAAGAGCAGTCGGGTGCGGTGCCTCATGCCTGTATAATCCCAGCACTTTGGGAGGCCGAGGCAGGCGGATCACCTGAGGTCAGGAGATTGAGACCACCCTGGCCAACATAGTGAAACCCCATCTCTACTGAAAATACAAAAATTAGCTGGGCATAGTGGCAGGTGCCTGTAATCCCAGCTACTTGGGAGGCTGAGGCAGGAGAATTGCTTGAACCTGCGAGGCGGAGGTATGCTGCAGCCTGGGTGACAGAGAGAGACTCCATCTGAAAAAAACAAAACAAAATAAAAAAGAAGGGAAGGGGAGGGGAGGGGAGGGGAGAGAAGAAGAAAAGAAAGGAGAAGAGGAAGAGCTTGCCAAATGGGTGATCTTGTCATTGATCCAAAGTGCAAGACTACCTATCACTCACTGTCATCCCAACCAGTGGGACCAGTCAACATCTTTCTTTAGATATTCAGACCTCAAGAAGAAGAAATGAAGTACCAAATGAAATGTAGGGGGCAGAGGGGTGGAGATGACAAGTGTCAGCCATCATTTCTCTCCAGGCTATGAAGACAGGCTTAAGCAACTAAATGCAAATTAATTACTTTATTCATATATCAAAAAAAAAAAAAAAAAATTAGGACATTTACACACATAAGCAAGATTCAAAGACATAAAGGCTTCTCCAGTTGGAAGACTGTAGCTTATCTCTAAATATCCACATCTGGTCAACCCCCATCCCCAAAAAAATCATTTCCAAAAATGGATCAGTGCTAGAGTGATGTGGGAGAGGAGAAGAGAGTGTGATGGTGAAGCGTCCATCAAGTTTTAAATATATATTTCTATATTTATATAAGCAACATGACAAGTTGACAAAGTCCTTTCCAACAGGCAGACAGATTTGTCAGAGGCGTTTGAACCACAGTGACTCCATCTTGAGTGGGGGCTGGGTAAAATAAGGCAGAGACCTACTAGGAGGCTGCATTCCTGGAAGGTTAGTTGTGCTTAGTCATAGTGCAAGATAGGAGGTCAGCACAAGATACAAGTCACAAAGACCTTGCTGATAAAACAGCATGCGGCAAAGATGCCAGCCAAATCCCTCCAAAACCAAGATGGCAACAAAAGTGACCTCTGGTCATCCTCACTGCTCAATTATGCGCTAATTATATTGCATTAGCATGCTAAAAGACACCTCCTCCGATGCCATGACAGTTTACAGATGCCACAGCAATGCCCAGAAGTTATCCTATATGGTCTAAAAAGGGGAAGAACCCTCAGTTCCAGGAATTGCCCACGTCTTTCCTGGAAAACTCATGAATAATCCACCCCTTGTTTAGCACATAATCAAGAAATAACCATAAAAATAGGCAACCAGCAGCCCTCGGGGCTGCTCTGCCTATGGAGTAGCCATTCTTTATTCCTTTACTTTCCTAATAAACTGGCTTTCACTTTACTCTGTGGAGTCGCCCTGAATTCTTTATCGCACAAGATCCAAGAACTCTCACTTGGGGTCTAGATGGAGGCCCCTTTCCAGACATGGATACGTTTCCTGTATGTACTCAGACACACATGCATATGCCCTGCAAAGGAGGGATGCTTAGAAACAAACAAACAAAACTGACATATTAGCAATTGACAAATCTTTATAAATTATACACTACAATAACATAGATGATGTGTGTGGGGTGGGTGGGTGTATAAGAGAGGGAGGGAAGGAGGAAGAGAAGGAGATGGAAAAGGGGAAGGTGGAAATAAGAGAGGGGAAAACCAAATACCTAGGCATGGTTATTGGCTACACATTGAGCTGGCTGTTTTACCAAGGTTATCAGTCTTTCAGAGATCAATAATAAAATGATATGGAGAGAACGAGGATATCTATTTTCAAAAATATGCTTCCAAAGATGCCTGATGCCGGACATGCCGGTGGAGAATAGCTGCATGATGCAAAATCCCATTACTTTATCATATCCATCTATGTTTTAGGTATATTCCTTTCCCGGAACATCATAGCCCTAAAAGTCACTCAAGGTTTCTATTGCAGCTAAGGTCAGAATTCTAAAGTTGTGCATTCACTCCCTCTGGGTCCTAGATTTTTGATTACTTGAAATGTTCTGTTTGCAAGTCGAAGCAGTGAGTCTCAAACTTAAGTAACTATGGACCATATATGAAGAAGAAAATGCCCATGTGAAAAAAAAGTCAAGTGAATGCATTTACTTTATTTTTATTGAAATGTAATTTATTATGCACAAATACAAAATTTTTAAAACAAAAGCAATTTAAATTATTTCAATTTGAAATTACGTAGTTTTACTGAAACTCAATTGTCCATATGGAGTTTTGCAGTAGAAAAATAACATCTGAGGCCAAGTTATGTATTTGAGGGTTTTGGGGGTGCTTTAACTTCTAAGTGTTACAGAGTGTCTATTTACATAAGCATGAAAACTATTGAACAGAAAAGTTATTAGGAACTTCAAAGCTTTGCTTGCAGGTTAAGGATAATCAGAATTCAACTTAACCAAATGCCGGCCGGGGAGCAATCCCTTCATACTAATTTTACAGACTGACTCGGTAAATCTGAAAAGATATTTTGTTCACAGGAAGACTAGTTTTGAGGAATTAAAAACTGCATTAAATGGCATCTAAACCAATTACTGAGTCTGGGGGCAGGAAGGGAAATGCTATACCATACAACTGCTAAGACTACTTCTAACAAATGTAGGAGGCTGTTATGTAAAAATGGGAATCCCACTCAAAACATAAACATAGTACTGCCTGCTTGCCAGGGTTCTTGAGTCTGCCCACACCTCACTGTCCCACACTCACTTCACTCCACCCCTCTTTCTTCTATTCAAATACTGCAAAAATCTTTTGGATTTCCTGAGCCTTCATTTTAGCACGTGCCAATTATAGGAACATACATGCACAAAGTTAAGAAATCCATGGCTTTGCTTAGTGCTAGGTTCATCGAGATGACCCAGAAAATACTTGTATGACTGTTCTTAATTTGATTATAATCAAAATGAAAATGTGAAGTAAAAGAGAGCTTAAATTTCCATCCATGGACAGCCAAACTCCAGTCAGTGAAGACTAGAGCTGGCTGCCAGGGCAGCACTCAGAGTGGCTGAGTAACCTGTCCAAGGACACCCAGAGGGGATGCAAAGCTAACATGCTCCTAACATCTTCCCCATGCTCACTCCATCCTAGCCATACTGGCCTTCTTCTGTTCCTTGAAGAAAGCTCTAACCTGCCCCAGGGCCTTGGTACTGGCTGCTCTCTCTCAGTGGTATGTTCTTCCCCAAACCTCCCAAGACTGGCTCTATGCTACACTCCCTTTTTGCCTCCAAAGTCTCTCTTGAAGAGGCCTTCTCGTCTTTTAGAACCAGTCACTTTCTAGCATTCATGGAACTATCTTAAATCTCTGCCATAGCTCTTATCAGTCTCAAGATGTTCTGCTGGGGTGTTTTTTTGTTTTGTTTTTTTGTTTTTTTGTTTTTTGTTTTTTTTTTTGGTTTATTTGAGATGGAGTCTTGCTCTGTCGCCCAGGCTGGAGTGCAGTGGTGCGATTTCAGCTCACTACAACCTCCGCCTCTCGGGTTCAAGTGATTCTCCTGTCTCAGCCTCCTGAGTAGCTGGATTACAGGCGCATGCCATCACGCCCAGCTAATCTTTGTATTTTTAGTAGAAACGGGGTTTCACCGTATTAGACAGGCTGTTCTCCAAATCCTGACCTCAAGGGATCCACCGGCCTTGGCCTCCCAAAATGCTGGGGTTACAGGCACTCTCAGATGTTTTAATCTACGTCTGCAAGTGATGACAGCTATGGCAGAGATTTGATTGGCAAGTTTATTTATTCTCTGTCTACTCGAATATAAGCCCCATGAGTGCTGGGACCTTCTTGGTCTTATTTACTGCTATGTCCCATGTACCTAGGCAAGTCTGGCCCATTATAAATAATCAACAAACATTTGTTTAATGAACAAATGAAGGAAGAAACAGGCGGCACAGGGCACAGAAAGATGATACAAGTGCCCCTCTATTTAATCCAGTCCACTACCCTTCCTCTGAATGTTTCATATCATGTTGCTTGTTTTGCTTTGTTTTCAAACAAACAAGTCCAGACGCCCCTGCTCACAGGGGCCGCTGCTGGGCTCCTGCTGCCCAGCCTTGCTCCAGGTGAAGACGCCCTCTTCACAGAGCAGCGGATCCTCCCCTCCTGGCTCCAGCTCTAGGAGTCTCACCACAATCCCACAAGCAAAACCTCTATCTCCTGCCTCAAATGCTCGACACAGGTTCTCTCTCCCATCCGGAACCCTCCGGTGGCTTCTCCCTCAACACGCACTGCTTCAGCACAATGTTCTGAAACCCTTTAGTCTGAGACACCCCTGTACATTTTCAGAACTTCCCCTTTTCCCCACCCCACAGACACAGGAAGAGCAGCACCAGGCTTGTCGGGTTTTGTTCTCATCCGTGTGTTTCCCAGCAGCGCTTAGCAAAAAAAAGTATTAAATGAAAAAAAAAAAAAAAAAAAAAAAAGGACTGTTTCTTGCTTTCAGGAACAGCATGGAAGAAACATCCACGGAGGCAGAGGGATAGAACGGCCCATAGCTGGCTTTATAAGAGAAGTGGGAAGCAGGCGCAGTCCGCACACTTCTGGTAGAGAAAGAGGGTTGAGTCTGGGGAGCCTGCTTGCATGCTGCAACAGGCCCCCAGGGCTTCGGCGCAGACCAGGACATGCTGTCCCATTGATGTGCCCTGTGGAAGCTCCTCTGCAGGCAGTTCCCACTGGGGAAATTCCCTCCAAGGAACTGTCACGCCCCCTTTCCCTTCCTTCTCATCTGGATAACCCTCTTTGCTTCCCTGTATCTCTTCAAAGGGCTCCTGCCTTTCAGGTTCCAGCTAGAGAATGAAATCTGAAATGCAGCCAGTTCACAGGAAGCCAGCCAGCTGGGTGCCCAAAGAACCCAGAACTGTTCCACACCTCAGGCTCCTTTTACAACGCAAATGGATACCTGACTCAGGCACTGTGGTACAGGACAGCAGTGTGCACGCTTCTTTTATGTATGTATTTTCTTTTTTTAAGCACAGAATCTCTTCTTCCAAGAAAATGGTATGCAGAAACTCAGGATAGAAAACCGGTTAGGAGCAGAGGTTGGGAATCTCAAAGCCACTCCAGCCCTTTCTCCCTGAATTGATCCTACACATACATCTATCCTAGAGAATCTTAGGAATTCAGCAGAATACAGCTTCAACAGTGTCTTAAGAAAGAAAGCATGTGAGCTTTCTTATCAAGACAGACCTGGCTTGAAAATCCATTCTGTTACTTACTAAACTCCCTTGGCCTTAATGTCCTCCTTATCTCTAAAATGAGGACGTATACATCTCCTAGGATTATGGTGAGAATTAAGTGATAATGGAGGTTAAAGAGGCCTACTACCCATCTTGGGCTCTCAAGAAACAACACAGCAGCTGTAGGGACAGGAGCTAATAGTGTTATGTCCATGGTTCGGTTTGTCACACACACAGGCATTCCTCCATTTCCCAAACCCAATCCAGAAATTCCTGGTTAGTCACCTATCACACTGGATTTTTTTTTGTTTTTTGTTTTTGTTTTTGTTTTTTTGAGACAGGATCTCGCTGTTGCCCAAGCTGGAGTGCAGTGACATCATCATGATTCACTGCAGCCTCGACCTCCCAGGTTCACAGAATCCTCCTGCCTCAGCCTCCCAAGTAGTTGGGAGGTGTGCACCAACATGCGTGGTACACAGGTATGCACCAACATGTCAAAAGCACCAACAGCTAATTCTTTTTAAATTTATTTTATGTAGAGACAGGATCTCCATATGTTGCCCAGGCTGGTCTCAAACTCCTAGGCTGCAACAATCCTATTGCCTCACTGCCTCAACCTCCCAAAGTGCTGGGATTACAAGTGTGAGCCACTGTGCCCAGCTTCCTATTACTCCTATGATCTTGTAGCATCCAAACTCGACTTTCTTAAATATTCCAATGCAAATATGTATTTCTGTAAAATTATTATTTTTATATTAATTTTTAGGTCTCTGTAATCTCTGTAATAGTCTCAACACAGACAATCACAGGTACAGAGAGAACCAGGGTTGTCAATATAGTGGAATATAAACACTAAGGGCAGGTATAATATTTAATGAAACCAAATTATATAATATATTGCTACATTCAAAGCTCCCTGGTCCTGGTTTACAAAGAAGGAACACCAGGCAGAGGTGAATGAATGAAGTCGCTTTCATAAAATCTTGCCTTCATCTGTAGAAGGGTGTATGGTTGTTCCTCTTTCTATTCAGTCCATCAGCCCACAAAAAGCTCTGCATTTGGAAAACTGGACAAATCCCATATTCACTCAAGTAGAATGGCAATCTGACTTGGCAACATGTTTCCACTGAAATTTGTGCAAAGAAAACAAAAGGGAAGGACATTATATTCATATCCATGTTCTCCTCACCAGCAAAACCCTTGAAGACTGGAATTTCCCAGCCTGTCTTCTGAGCAGGTGAGGACCTGAGCCTATTTCAACAGCCTGTGGATCTACACTCCACAAACCCCACCATCACAGACCCCACGAGTCCACTGGAGATATCTCCCATCCTATATACTTTATGAGTCAAATAAATTTCCATTGGTCAAGAAGTGTGAGTGCAGCTGCCATTTTTACCTATTAAGTTAAATATCACTATAAATGACGAATTAGAGAAGACCAAGAGAATCAGAGAGAGTCAACCTAGAACCCTGATACCACCAAGCTGCTGATGAACTTACAAACAAAATACACCACCACCACCACTTGGGAACTGTCTATCTTCTCTATTTTTAAGAAGATAAGTTTTCCTTGTTTAAACTGTGTTGAGGGGCCAGGCACGGTGGCTCATCCCTGTAATCCCAGCACTTGGGGATGCCGAGGCGGGCAGATCACCTGAGGTCAGGAGTTTGAGACCAGCCTGGCCAACATAGTGAAATGCTGTCTCTACTAAAAATACAAAAATTAGCCAGGCGTGGTCACACGCACCTGTAATCCCAGCTACTTGGGAGGCTAAGGCTGGAGAATCACTTGAAACCAGGAGGTGGAGGTTGCAGTGAGTCGAGATCATGCCACTGCACTCCAGCCTGGGCAACAGAGTGAGAATCCGTCTCAAAAAATAAATAAATAAATAAATAATAATAATAATAATAAAATAAACTGTGTTGAGTTGGAATGTCTTCTAGATGCATCCCAGAGCGTTGTGATTAACCCGTTCAACCCAGCATCCGCCACACAGGAGACTGAAAACGCCATCATTGTACCTATTATGACTCTCTTCTTCCATCTCTACATCCCTTTGCTCCCTCCGTTACAACTTCCCCTGCCCAGTAAGCCCTCAAAACCCACCATTTAGCTCATTCAAATACCTTTTTTAGATTTATGCTTGTTTGGCATTTTTTCCCAGAGTGGCTGTATGTATTTAATATGATTAACAGCTTTAGTCATTAAACAGCGTTTCTTTAAGAGGATTGCACGAGATTACCCTTAGGGTCTTGGGCTGAAACCACTGCACTTGTACACAGCCAATGTAGGTAATGGAAGTTCATCATAATGTAACAAGTTCACTCAGTACTTAATATAATCGACGACACAACCCATAAAAATATTCTTCCTAAACTAATCAAATCATTAAAATGTCAGCTTCTACACAGACGCTCCACGGCACTCCTGCCCCTGGCCCAGATTCAATTCAAATGGAATTTTGCTGAATCGCCCTGATTTATGAAGTCTGTGTTTCTTCATCCTGCCCCCTCCCTGTTGCTCAACTCTGCTGCCTGAATATAGTTGTCCCAGCAAGCAAATAAACTGGCTGGAAGCCAGAAGCCATGACACAAAGCAAGCTCTTGTCAAACGGTTTCCTTATTAGCTGTTCACATAGAATAAAGACCGTAAGGCTTTCCCCTGTACCCAACGTGTTCAGAGCATTTTCCCATTTGTTGGAAATCTGAGATCAGGAAGAAAAATAAATCTTACACACTACATGCCAGAGACAGAGCACTGGATTCAGTGAAGAGAAGAATAAAAAGAGTGTGTGAATGTGCGTGTATACACACATTGCAGCCTATGGTTTATTAACAGGGAGTAATTATGACAATTGCTTCCTGTGGGTCTGTAATCAGCCTGGTATTTCTCAAGGCACTCTATTGGAGCACTGCTTACTCTAGTCACAGATTGTCTGAATATTCTCCAAAACAAAACTGATAAAAATAAACAGCTAATTTTGAGGGTATTCACTTTTGAAACTGCAGTACCAGACACCTCAACAGGAAATATCTCGTTTGTCCCACACTATTCCAAACCCAATGCTTCACATTCGCACACTTCCTCTACAGAGATCCAAAACAGTTTCTAGACTGCCGTGCTATCCACTATGGCAGCCTTTATCTAGCCCCATGGGGTGACTTCAATTTAATTAAAATTAAACAGGCCGGGCATGGTGGCTCACGCCTGTAATCCAAGCACTTTGGGCGGCAAAGGCAGGAGGATCATTTGAGGTCAGGAGTTTGAAACCAGCCTGGCCAACATAGTGAAACTCTGTCTCCACTGAAAATACAAAAATTAGCTGGGCATGGTGGTGGGGACCAGTAATCCTAGCTACTCAGAAGGCTGAGGCAGGAGAATTGCTTGAGCCTAGGAGGTGAAGGTTGCAGTGAGCAGAGATCACACCATTGCACTCCAGCCTAGGTGACAAACCGAGACTCCATCTCAAATAAACAAACAAACAAACAAACAAACAAACAAAATTTAAAAGTCAGTTTCTTAGTCAAACTAGCCACACTTTGAGTGCTCCATAGTCCCATGTGGCTTATGGCTGGAACACTGGACAATAAAGATAAAGAATATTTCTGGCATCACAGAAAGTTCTACTGGACAGCTGTATAATCTATAGCATAACATATCTTCAAATGGAAGGGTCAAAAATAGCTGAGAATGAGCAGTTATTTTTCTTTACAATGGTGAAAAGGAGTGTGCCAATCTCTACAACTGTTAAAGGAGGCATACTCATAATTTTTATTTTCCAATAAGATAAATTTGGACCCAATGCCCACTGGCATTTTTATCATAAATGTTACCACATAAGCATAAAATAATCAAAGAAATTCAGGAAATATTTATTGAATAATCACTATTTAAAAAGCACGCCATCCTAGCACATATTAACTGCCTCAGCTCCCACAGAAACCCTTCGGGCATCCATCAGTACATCCCAGGCAGTCACGGCCGTTTGCCATTCCCAAATAAGTTATAGTCTCATGTCCCTTCCTTTTATGTTTCAAGCTGTTTTTTTTTTTCCCCCATTGGAAGCCTCCCTTACCTGTAAAAATTCAAAGCCTCACTCAAATGCCACCTATTCCATGGACTGTCCCCCAGCCCCGTAAGAACTGGCCCATCAATAATAGCATTCATAACAATAGCTAACATCTGTGAATGTGTGTCAATTTATACTTTACACAGACAGTATCTTATTTAATCCTCACAGACAACCCTATGAAGCAGGTACCACTGTTGTTTCCATTTGAAGATGAAAAATAGTGACCGGACACGGTGGCTCATGCCTGTAATCCCAGTACTTTGGGAGGACAAGGCAGGTGGACCACCTGAGGTCAGGAGTTTGATACCAGCCTGACCAACATGGCGAAACCCTGTCTCTACCAAAAACACAAAGTTAGCCGGGCATGGCAGTGCGCACCTGTAATCCCAGCTGCTGGGGGCGCTGAAGCAGGAGAATCACTTGAACCCGGGAAGCGGAGGTTGCAGCAAGCTAAGATTGCACCACTGCACTCCAGACTGGGCAACAAGAAGGAAACTCCATCTCAGAAAAAAAAAGAAAAAAGAAAAATAGTGAAGGTGAGAAAATTATATTACTTGCCTGAAGTCCCACAACTAATAACTAATGGAGCTGGAATTTGACCTCAAGGCCCTCTAACTTCAGATACCATATTCTTAACTCATGTCCTGTGCACTTCTTTTCTTGTGGTGCATATCCTTTATTCCTTTCATTATTGTGAGTTGTGCACACATCTTTCTCAATCTCATCTCCTTCCCTTGTCAATTCCTTGAATGCAAAAACCACATCTTATTCGCTTTTGTCCTCACCCAGCACACAATAAATAGAAAAGAAGAAACAGAAGATTATTGAGAAAATGAATGAATGAATGAGTGCTTCTATTTGGCTATTGGATTGTGACTGTAACTTGCAGAATCTAGTTCTAGAACAAACTGGGACATGGTGGCCCTTTTCCATCCCCTGGCATGATTCTTGGGTCCACCATTGATGTACCTGTTTTCCTCCGAACAATTTTCACCATTACATCAGTAAGTCATGGCATTCAATGGCACAGGCCAGGATTTACCAACTGTCAGATTCTGAGTGGCAGCCAGAATGTCATCCAAGAAGTAATACTTGTTTCAAGTCATCTACCCTAGGACTCAGCCCATGTGGACAGCAGATGACAACAGGCTACCTGCCCGGGCTGGTGGGTGAGATGATGTAGAGACTGGCATCCAGGGGAGCGGGTGGAAGAAAATGCTGGCACAGGGAACCTGTGGTGTAATCTCAATGGCTATGGAATTCTGGGGGGGTGGGGAGGGTGGCGAGCTGAGCTAGCATTCCTGGAAGAGCCCCCCATATCTGGAAGGCTTGAAGAAACATTCCCACAGGGCTAAAAGCACTAGGCATCAATGAAGTATGTTCCAGCTCATTTCAATTCAAATGACCTTTACTAAATAGCTACACAGGGAGAGCCCTGGGGTCTGGGGAGTAGCTATTTAAAGGTGAATTAAAACACGCTGTACCCTCAAGAAACTCATTAGTCTAGCAGGAAGCCAGACATTAAGCCAATCCACAGTGGTACAAGGTGATCTTGATAAGGCCTACAATGAGGCACAAGAAGACTCGGGAGATGATAACATCATTAGTTCAGAATGAGAGTTTCTGGTCTGGGAAAAACTTAATAAAATTGAAATCTGCCTGGGTCTTGAAGGATCAGTAGGAGTTTGACCTGTGGGTACAATGGAAGCTGCTGGCATCCTGCGCCTATTCCTTTTATTGATCAGTGCAGTCACCTCCAGGCTGCTGGGATCCTTGCAGGGCAAATGCCTGGGTAATTACCTAACCCCACCCAAGGAAGCCTATAGCCAATTACTGACTGATATGAAGGTCTCCATGGGGCCATATATGCCATTCATGCTGCAGATTCCCCAGGGGTTAAGGCTGAGGTTGGACTTCAACTAGACCCACATCCTTCCCCAGCTTCCTGCCCTGCCCTAGCCTGCTTCTCACATTCCTTTACTGACTTCTATAAAGAAATCTCTCTCAATAAGTCACTTGCAGGAGAATCCCCGTCTCGGGACTCCTCTAGGGAACCCTACCTAAGTCAGAGGCAAGTGGGGAAGCAGCAACCAAACTAGAGAGATTGTCATGTGCAAGCAATCCAGGCATGGATATCTGATGAATGCCAGCAGTCTACCAAATATCATGTTAAGAAGTTCAGATCTTTATTATGCAGGCAATACACAGCCACTGGACAGTTCAGAAGAAGATAAGAAAATCAGAGTTCCTAAGCTGCAAAATTTTAAAGCAGGGACTTTGCTACTATAACATATAGAGGGGAGAATAGGCTAGGCCCATAGTTCAGAAAGCTGGTGGTCTGTGCAGCCTCCAGTAAGGCTGGATCTAAGGTAGTGAGAGTGGAACCTGGAAAAAGGGTAAATTCAACAGGGGCAGAAAAAGCAACACACTTTGCAAAGTAGTCAGGAAGGCAAACCCAGGCATTTGCCACACACAGTGCAGAAAGGCTTGATCATGAATGAACATTTTTTCAGCCCAAACCACATCCAGTCTTCTTAAGAGACCTGGCACAGAAGAGCTCTGTTCGTATACATAGCACACCCTCATGTTAAATCCTTGGTCATTCCAGAATGGATCCTTCAAAAAGTTTCAAACACAAAATTCACTGTCACTGTTCTTCAAGTGACCACTCATTTTATAATAAAAACATGAGGCAGAAATCACAACTTCAAGCCTCCTGCCATCCAATTTAAGACCTACAGGCAAAACGTACAAATGGCTGGGCAGCCTCACCCCTCTTGCTGTGTCACTCCACACTGTGAATGCCATCACTGTCTCTGCCTGTACTAATGCTACACTCCTAGTTCTACAAGTGGAATGCACAGCATCATCCTATTTTCAGATGGGACAACTGAGGATCAAAGTAAGTTGTTCAAGGAGTTATAGGTCTAATGGGCTCCAACACCTATGACCTTCTCATCACCTGCTGCTACCGTCTTAGCCAGAGTAATGTCCAACCTCATTAATTTTAACATGGAGGATCCATGCATATATTAAAATCCAATTCTTCAACTCTTTAAACTCAGCTCAAGCTTCATTCCTTCTATTAAGTCGGTATCCCAGATGAATCAGACTTTTTGCTGCATCCTCATTGTACCTGCGTACACAGACCACAATTGCACCACCTATATACTTGAGGCATACATTTATCATAACTCCTCTGGGTTTCTTCCTTATGAGACTATAATGATATAGGGGAAAGGCAGACCTGGCCCCTGTCTTTATATCCCCAGAACCTAGCACAGAGGCTGGTAGGAGTAAATGATAAGAAAACTATACTCAAGGCCAGGCGCAGTGGCTCACACCTGTAATCCCAACACTTTGGGAGGCCGAGGCGGGTGGATCACCTGAGGTCAGGAGTTCAAGACCAGCCTGGCCAACATGGTGAAACCTTGACTCTACTAAAAATACAAAACATTAGCTGGGCGTGGTGGCAGGTGCCTGTAGTCCCAGCGACTCAGGAGGCTAAGCCAAGGGAATCACTTGAACCCAGGAGGCAGGCGGAGGTTACAGTGAGCCAAGATCACACCATGGCACTCCAGCCTGGGCAACAAGAGCAAAACTCCATAAGAGAAAGAAAGAAGGAAGGAAGGGAGGGAGGGAGGGAGGGAGGGAGGGAGGAAATAATACTCAAATATCCAACAAGTTCTGTTGAATTTTTTTTAACATTCTTATGTAATAAAAATTACACTTGATATATACTAATGCTACAATCCTAATTCTACAAGCTGAATAAATTGGATGGCCCAGGGTCTACTCCCAGCCCTGACACGTAGCAGTCAAAGTGATCCTGGGGAAATACGGAGCTTCTTGGTCCCATAGATTATTGGCACATGAAGTCACTGGGCGAGAAACTCTCAAACAACTTTTTGAATACAAAGCATCTTGCTGCTACTTATATTTATACTAAAACAAAATAGTCCATATCCAATTTGCTAGTAGCTCTTTCAAATGGATGTTTGTGAAAACATTCATGTAGAAGCCTTAAGAAGTTTAGCCAGAAAGCCTAACTACTTTCTTCTTTATAGAGTATTTGCTAAGGAAGCATTTATTTAGGCATTTTTAAAAAATGGTTTTAAGTCTTTAATGTAAACATTGCCTGATAATGGCAAGAGTAGGGGTAAATAGACACTACTACAAACTGCTAGTAAGAAAATAAATTGGGAGGTCTTTTGTGGAAGGCAATTTGACAACTTATCCTATGGAAATACCTGAGGAGGCCTGTAAAGAAATGCTATGATTATAATAGTCACAGCACTGGTTATAACAATGCATATTGCAACTAAATGACATACAATTATTTGATAAATTACAGTACATTTATGCAAAGAAATACTATATAGTCACATACAAAAAAATGTCTTTATACAAGTATATTCAGTAGAATGGAAACTGCCTAGAGTAGACTGCTGGGTGAAAGAAGCACTTTAGGAGGTAGTGATGATATTCCTGCAAAAGAAAGTACGTGTGTGTGTTTGCATATACATGCCTGTGGTGTACATATCAGCATATGAGCATACAGATCACAATCACCAGGAATATCTGAGAGGTAAAATTATGAGTGATTTTAAATTTTGCCATTGATATTACATGTGTAATAATGTACATGCATATTTTGTTTCTAGCTTGTCATATGAAATAACCTTTAGATATTGGGGCAGGAAGTAGGTAGCTAGGATGTGATATTCCCACCTCCTTTGACAGTGTGCTGGTTACTTAGGCCTCATTCTTCTAGTGTCATTCCTCTTTTGGTTGCAGGGTAACCTATGCCAGGGCCCCAGCAGGTACTCCTGGCAAACCTCACCAAGCTATATGGTTTCACCCTCCCACCCCCCACCGTCTGCTCCATAGGCTGCTATCTGCTGTCTAGTTTCAACTGCCTTTCTCAGAAACTCTCATTTCTGTATGAAAGACACAAGAGAGATCAAAAGTGTGTGGCGGGTTTTATCTGTTGTCTCTCTCCTAATTCTACTTTTAACTACTGTAAAAGAAATGGAATCTGGTGGGGCATGGTAGCTCATGCCTGTAACCCCAGCACTTTGGGAGGCCCAAACAGGCAGATCACTTGAAGTCAGGAGACCAGCCTGGCCAACAGGGCGAAACCCCTTCTCTACAAAAAATACAAAAAAAAAAAAAAAAAAAACTAGCTGGGCATGGTGGCGGGCACCTGTAATTCCAGCTACTCAGGAAGCTGAGGCAGGAGAATGGCCTGAACCCAGGAGGCAGAGGTTGCAGTGAGCAAGACTGTGCTACTGTACTCCAGCCTGAGCCACAGAGCGTCTCCAAAAAAACAAATAAGCAAAAAGTGAAATCAGTGAGTTAATGCCCCAGAGGCGGTATATATTGTCCCAGTGCTCTATTAATTTTAACTTAATTGTTCTGGTGCTACTCTTTAGAGCCATTGATTTAGTATTTGTTTCTGATTGATGAATGTGAAAGAGTGAACATTCTTATTAGATAACAGGTTTGCCCGGCTATGACCATACTCTGCACAGAAGACTCTATGTAGGCATGACACACACAACAGGTTTTAAGACAGAACAATTCCATTAAAATTGGAAAAACTCAAATGTGGTTGAAATGTTTATTAAGGAAGAATACACATATTAGAAGACCAGGGAATTTTCATTACTGATGCTACTTCTAAGCCTATCCCCCAAATTCAAAGCACAGCAATTATTATTGACATTGTTATACTAACAATGAAAATAATATCACCATTTCTGAGAACCTCTATGGACCAGGTCTATGTGCAGTGCTAAAAACATAGATCATCTCATTTATAGTCCCCATTTTATTGATGAGGAGACTGAGGCCTAGAGAAGTTAAGAACTAACATCGCATAGCAAGTTGGTAAAGCTGGGTGTTGACGCCCACACTTGCAACCCCTGTACATCACCCTTCCCAATCAAATCATCAGGGCCCCTCTCTGAAGCTCCATTTTAGCACTTAGAGACCCTGGTGATTTTTTTAGTCTAGTTCTTTTCAAGCGGGACTCCACGGAGCCCTTGATGGCCATTTGGGCAAAGGGGGGCAAGTTTAAGGATCAGGGGACTCCACTTTCGTCTTCCAGTTGAAGTGCTCTGTGGTTTTTATTTTATTTTATTTTGAGATGGAGTCTCATTCTGTTGCCCAGACTGGAGGGCAGTGGTGTGATCTTGGCTCACTGTAACTTCCGCCTCCCAGGTTCAAGCAATTCTCCATCCTCAGTCTCCCAAGTAGCTGGGATTATAGGCGCCCGTCACTGTGCCCAGCTAATTTTTGTAGTTTTTAGTAGAGATGGGGTTTTACCATGTTGGCCAGGCTGGTCTCAAACTGCTGACCTCAAATGATCTGTCCGTCTCAGCCTCCCAAAGTGCTGGGATTATAGGTGTGAGCCACTGCGCCTGGTCTGTGGTTATTTATTTCAGATGTTAGACTTGCCCATGAAATTCTACATCTACAGAATATTTGAAAACTGTCGATATACAAGATTACTGTATTATGTTTTGTTTTTGTTTTGTTTTAGAGATGGGAGTTTCACTCCTTTTGCCCAGGCTGGAGTGCAATGGTGCGATCTCAGCTCACTGCAACCTTCGCCTCCTGGGTTCAAGTGATTCTCCTGCCTCAGCCTCCTAAGTAGCTGGGATTACAGGCACATGCCACCACGCCCGGCTAATCTTGTATTTTTAGTAGAGACGGGATTTCACCATGTTGGCCAGGCTGGTCTCGAATTTCTGACCTCAGGTAATCTGCTCGCCTTGGCCTTCCAAAGTGCAGGGATTACAGGTATGAGCCACCACGCCTGGCCTAGATTACTGTATTACTGATGAGGAAACTGTAATATCAAAAGTTAGACCGGGGTTTACAGGGTCTCCATTTTAATCTGGATTTGTTAATGAGGCATATTTGACTGTGTCTAACTCAGTTTCCCCCTTGGCATAAAGACTTGAGTAATGGTTTTTTGTTTTTGTTTTACTTTATGTCAATGCTCTAAGGGAGAATGAATAAAAGGGATTGCAAAGCACTTAGCGCACAGTAAAGTCCTACATAAGCGTTTGTGGTGCCTAATCCCAGCATCCTCCAGGGCCTGTTCCTGAGGCTGGTCACGGAGAAGGAAGGTACAGACAGGCCAGGGCCTGCCAAGACACAACCAGGGCGCTGAGCAACCTACAGGAGCACGCACGTAGCTTGGGCAAGCAAGGAAAACAGACAAAAGCGCCATCCACAAACGGAGCCAATCCTGTACAGGAGGACCAGTCGTGGGCACCTAGCTTGTTTCAGCAAACAGCAGGTATTGATCCAGGGCAGGGTGGGAGGGCCCACGGCCTCTGAATTATTAACTTCTCCTGTTCCCACGTGGACTTCACTATCAGTGCTTACCGCCATCTGGCACTGTTGGGAGGGATTTTCCACCTTCCTGCTTGGGGAAAGTGAAACTTACGTGGAGGAATGAAACAGGATTGACTTATGGCTTCTCTTTGAAAAGGATTCCTTCTTCCACAATTGCTTCATCTTCATTTTACAGAGGAAAACGTGGATGACTTTGAGGCCAGTTTTATGATATTTATGGGGTGGATTTTTGAGAAGTATATGGGCTACCTGAGCCAAGAATTATTATAAAGGAGCCTCCTAAGCCTGAGGCAGAGAGATCTGTTCTGTCTTGTTAAAAGGGACCACAGTAAGTTATTAATTCCACTTAGGATTTGAGGCAGAGGAAAGGGCAGACATGATTATATACAGATGTGTGTAATCCACATAAACTAGGAAATCAGCCACTCTTGTGGGTAAATACACTTGGTTCCCAGCTATAGACAGGTAAAATGTTCTGTCTCTGCAACCATGGCCAAACCATCAAGCAGTTTGTTCAGAGCTCAAACACATAAATTATATATACTTGTCATTATCCAAAGTCACTTCTTTCTTTCTTTCCTTTAATTTCTTTTGAGGTAATGTTTACATGAAAAATATACAACTGCATCCTATAATTTTTAGGCATCAATTACTGTGAATTAAACTTGATCAGCTCTATTTAAAGGGGGATGTTTATCGCTTAAGTGCTGGCACCCCAAATTGTCCTGAAAAAGCACAAATCATCGCTAAGTTCTAAAACTTTCTAAAAGTTGATGACACTTTCACCACAATCTCGTGAGGCTCACTGTAGGGTCCTTCACAGTGAGGATAATTTGGGGTTCCTAGAAAGGATGGTCAAAAGTTGCCTAACTTGCAACAATGAGAGATTAGTGTCTTAATCATTAACTTAAATGGCATTCCTGACTATTCTGTGAAGAGCATTGCCTCAAGAACAAATGATGAATAGAAAGGAAGTGATAGTCTTAATTCTTAAGGAGCTCAAAGTCTAATGGGGGATACAAGATAAACAAAAGCAAGGACACAACCCTATTGGAAGCAAAAACACAGAGTGCAAGTAATTATATCTGAGTAATTAGCCTCAAGTAATACTGGGAAGGCAGGCATTATCTTAGTTTCCCTTTGGAGGTCAGCCAAAATCCCTATTCATCCCTTCCTGGGCCTCTCATTTAAGGAGGACTTTTCCCAACTGCTATCAGAGAACAAATATTTGGAGGTGATTTTTCTGCCTCCAGTTGTGATTGAGGAAATACCTGCTCCTGTAATCAGTCCATTAACACCCTAGATCTTGGGGAGGTGTCTGTTTAATTTATATCCTACCTCTTTCCAAAAAAGATGTAAGGTAGCTTACGGTAAATGCTCATATGCCTAGGGCAATTAAAAAAATAAGAAATATCTAAATACATTACGGTAAGAAGAGAGAGAGAAGGGTGCTCTGAAGTAACAGCAGGTTGGTCTTGCAAGGAAGCACCAAGTTTGGTTGGAAGTATCTGGCCTGCACAGTGAGGTGAGGGGGGAAAGAAGTCATTTTGACTGCCTTTGCCAAAAAAAAAAAAAAAAAAAAAAAAAAAGGAGTAGTAACAATTTATGAGACGCTATCTTTACTTTATCTTAAATGACAGAGAACAAGGTCAACAAATGTTCACACTGCTCAAGTAGCAGGTTGTATTCTTACACTTTAGGATCATGGACCCATTCAGAATCTAAAAATGTTCTGGACCTACTTCCCCCAAAGTATACATAACCATACAACTTTACACATACCACCAGGGTTCCATGAACCTAGACTGAATACTTGCTGTGGGAGTTCTCTGTAAAGTTGAAATTTGTATAGGAAATGCTCAATATTCATTTTCACTGAATGCATAAAAGGCCTCTAGTTGAAGCCAGACAACTCAAAGTAACCCTTTGAGTGTGGTTTCTTCCTCCTGCCACATACAGCCAACAATGGCTTGCAGCCATAAATCGGAATCATTCCACTTGAAAGGAACTTCACCAAAACCCTAGTAATTTGTCTTGGTCTTCATTTTTTCCCCCTCTTTATCTTGGGACCTGCTCGCATTCTTATGCTGAGATATTTTTCCTGTTTATCTACTTATGTTTTGAGTTGTTGGTTTTGAATTCTTGGCTTTCACATATTCTGCATCTTAAATTCTCCTAATTTACTGTGTAATTAAAACACCCATGCACATTTGTTCTCAATTAATAGAGACAAATTATTCCCCAGTGGAAGACAACTCTATTCCAACTTGAAACTGGAAGGGTGGATAGGCCTGAATTTTAAATGTTGTCTAATGACTCTAATATTCTTTGTTGAGAGTATTTAAGAGATAGGTTAATGTATCCTTGGAAGACAAATATTCCAAAAATCTCATGCTCACCCTCAGAACCAGATGATTCTGCAAATTCCCAATCAATTTTCTAATCCTTATTGTCTTAAGTATATTAGGAATTTGTTTATAAAATTATCCTCAGAAGGAAGATAAAATTAAGCTGGATAAAATAAAAGGCAATTGAAACCAGTTAAATAGCATTTAGTTTGAATACCAAATATTCATGTAAAATCGATGCATCCATCATAAGCCTACATACGTATAGCTTTAGAAATATTTGAGAGCATTAAAAAATCATAGTGGACCAGAAGTTTGATATATTTATAATCTACAGGTAAGTCTAATATTCAACACCTAGTTTGTGTGTGTATATGTACACACCCACATACACACACACACATATATATACATGTATATATTGTGTATAAATATACTGTATATGCATATTATATATTATATTTATGCAAACATTTGGAAGTTATTCATTTAAGCTTCATTGTGAATCATTTGCAAAAAAATTACAAAATATATTGTAATTAGAGCTCAACTATTTTATACATAAGTAATAATATGATAGAAAATATTCAACAATATAAAACCTGGTAATAAAGAGACATCTTACTAATTAAGATTTCAAAGGGATATTTAGAAAAGGAAAAAGAGAAAAAGAATCATTCTTGAGGATCTGCTAATCTGAGAAACTATCCTAAGTACTTTATTTAAGATACTTCTTTTAAGCCCAGTATCAGTCTTATTTGACAAATGACATTATGCCCATTTTTAAGACAAGATAACTGGGACTTAGGAAGGATTAGATGGCATCAAAACATTCTTCTAAAATTACTAACAAGGAGGCCAGATGTGGTGACTCACGCCTGTAATCCCAGCACTTTGGGAGGCCGAGGTGGGCAGATCACTTGAGGTCAGGAGTTTGAGACCAGCCTGGCCAACACGGTGAAACCCCGACTCTACTAGATAAACAAACAAAAAAAATAATAATAAAAACAAAAACAAAAATTAGCTGGGCATCGTGGCGTGAGCCTGTAGTCCCAGCTACTGGGGAGGCTGAGGCATGAGAATCACTTGAACTTGGGAAGTGGAGGTTGCGGTGAGCTGAGATAGCACCCCTGGACTCCAGCTTGGGCGACAGAGCAAGACCCCATCACAAATAATATGAAATAAAATAAAATAACTAACAAGGAAAGTTCTAGTAGGCTTGCCATAAAGTCGACAACACATCTTTGGAAAGGCCACAGACCTTTTGACCAGCAGCTATTTCAAGTAACTGATTCTCAGCTGGCTGGTTGTAAGAGCCAAACGCGGATTTACACTGAGTACTTCGTTCAGGGTTCAACACACTTTACATCAGATAATGCCTGCTGTCCTCATTTTTCCTAGAAATGGGGTATGAGTCCAATCCCTGCTTATATAAGCTCCCGCCACAATGAACCCTTACTTGGTCAAGATAGGATAACACGAGGACTAAAGGAAAGCGGCCACAATAGGAAAAAAGCTATCTTCTGCCAGTATCAGGGTCGAGTCCAAATTGTTCCTTTAGGGCTTACCCTGCTAGAACCAGGGATAAACACACTGGGAGAAGAAATGAGTTAAAAAACAGGCACAGAAAGAGATTTTCAAAAATTGGTATATTGGACCATTAGAACAGATGGACTATGAATTGTACACAAAGATGTTATTCAAGTTCACCTTGACTGTTTTACTAGGTACTCACCAGGAGCTTTCTGTAACTAGGCTGGGCATATCACCCTATCACATGTTTAACAGGTAGATTGTACTGGCTCTCCACATTGTACTCCATGGAGAAACAAAAAATTTAAAAGAAAAAGTTATAAGTTTCTATACTTATAACTAAAGAGGCAAATTACATTTGGAGGGAGCCTTATTGAATTTTGGACCCCAAATAAGGATTAAATCAATGTCAGAAATAATAATATAAAAACATATTAATTAAAAAATCTAATTGTATTTGAGATCATTTCCTTACGGAAACCTTTTCTGAGAGCTAATCAGTCCCTCTGTAAAAGCAGAAAGTGACAGAAGAGGTAATGTTTTAGAGTATTATCGTGACTGGTTATTTTAAGGGAAGAACAGAAATAACTTGGCAACCGGGAGTCAATAGGAATGGAAGTCTTTCTCAAATGATTTGTATATTTTTCTACCTAAATTGGCCTCTTTTACTCACCTATCTTTCACATGTTATACAAAGCCTGCTTATGAAAGTGAGAATATAGGTTCAGGGTCTCACAGCAAATGGGATAATGGCATAAGCAGACTCCTGTTTTTGTGTTTTTCTCAAAAGACATTTCATATTTTGTAATTCAGTAACCACAGCACCAATTTCTGAGATGTAAACTTGATTCATGTATTCATTCATGCATTCATACAAACTTGACCCTTGGAACACAGGGAAGAATGAGCCATGGCTCTGTCTTCATGGAGGACACCTGCTGCCTATGGAGAAATTCATAACAAGAACCAAAGGAATTATGACTGTGATAGAAATATAGACAAATGACTACATACAAGCCACTCTTCTGGCTACTCTTGATTTAGAAATTATCCTCTTTATATAGACCACTTCCTCTGCTGGTAGCATACTTAGTAGACGACATGGACTACATCAGGTCTACAAGCTACAACCCAGGGCCAAATCTGGCCTGCCACCTGTTTTGGTACAGCCTGCAAGCTAAGAGTGATTTTTACACTTTTAAAGCATTGGGGGAAAAAAAAATCAACAGAAGAATAATATATGAAATTCAAATTTCAGGTTCTTAAATAGTTGTATTGGAACACAGCCACACTCACTCATTTATGTAAGATCTATGGCTATTTTCAAGCTACCATGGCAGAATTGAAGAGTTGTGAAAGAGACCATATGGCTCACAAGACCAAAAATATTTACTATTTTGCTGACCCCTGGTTTAGATGGTTTGGACCTTATCTAACATAAGAGTAAAGTAATTAATAAAATGTTAAATTAAAAAATAAAATGTCAGAAATTATTCGTATCAGAACACATGAAAACATGGCTCCTAGTGGCTTCTAAAATAACTAATTCGGTGATTACCCTAGGACAATCACCCAGCACACATCAGTCATGAAGAATCCTGTTTTTAAATACACATCACCACATTCTGTCTTTATTAAATAGCATACACATTACTTGTATAGGTAATAAATTATGAAATACTACAATGCTATTTGAATACAAAATTAGTATCAAATTACTTTTAAAATATAGTTGGTTTATACTTGTTCAAAAACTATTAGGCAAACATTTAGAGAGTAGTACTGCCTTCCAGGTAGCCTGCTAAACAGCAGAAAAGGGAAGATGAGAGTGACAGTCATTTAAGGAATCTATATTTAGCAGGAAAATAGAATCAATCCTCAAAAAATGTGGTGAGACACTAGACATGGTGGCTCACACCTACAATCCCAGCACTTTAGGAGACCAAGGTGGGCACATCACTTGAAGTCGAGAGTTCAGCCTGGCCAACATGATGAAATCCCATCTCTACTAAAAACACAAAAATTAGCTGGGTGTGGCAGTTCATGCCTGTAATCCCAGCCACGTGGGAGGCTGAGGCACAAGAATTGCTTGAACCAGGAGGCGGAGGTTACAGTGAGCCAAGATCGTGCCAGTGCACTCCAGCCTGAGCAACAGAGTGAGACTGAAAAAAAAAAAAAAAAAAAAGTGGATGAGAAGGCATTTCATAATAAAGCCTCAATATTCTTTTCCCCACTTTCAGTTTTGCATTGGCTTAAATGAGGTAAGCCATGGAAAATGGAAGATGGATTTGTGTAGACCAAAGTAGTTCATGAATTTTATAGTAAAATAAAGGTTATTCATCAACTGACATGCTATAAGCCATATTTTGTAAATGACTGAATAGTAGAGTTAGAAAGCCAAATATTAAATAGCTTTTAATATTGCCAAGAATGTCTGTGTTTTAATTATCTTAATTAATTTGCCTTTCTTCTTTTCATTCACTTGCCCCACTGTGCCCAAATAACGATTCCCTCTTTTGTTGCTCAAGTCTTCCAGGGATTTGTAGACTGTTACCTTATTTTGAACTCTGACCCAGCTGGCTCCTCAGCTGTCACTCAGCCAACTATACAAATTATATATAAATATATAGTTAGACAGATATACATATATATACATATATCTGCTATAATCTTTCCCTATAAAACCATTCAGCTAGAATAACCATGCTAGGCTGCCATTCACTAAATAAAACCTAGTGTTTTACACTGAGTAGGGATATATTCTAAAGGCTGGGACCCCAGATTATAGGAGAAATGGTCATTCTGCTCCCATGATTCTGTGAATGGTTTTACTCAGTACTGTGAGCCCCAGTGAAGCAAACAGCCTAATCAAGTTCCTTTCAGCTATTCTGCTTTCTCCACTCCACCTATCTCATATCTAATCTGTGGGTCACACTTATGGTGACAGTGCCACCCTGGAAGCCTCAGATGCTTATGACTCAATGTGCCAAACGACCAGCCCCAAATTATCGAGAGTGAATGATGCCTCTGCTCCCACCTCAGATTAGAGTGTGTTATGCAGCCATGTAGTTGGATCATCCCTGCAACTGTTCATCACCTCTCCCATTCTTTAACATTTCTTATAAAACCAATAGATTATAATGCCTTCAGTATTGTCATAATAATAACACATACGATGTATTAACAAATAAACTCGCCTGTAGTCCCAGCTACTCAGGATGCTGAAGCACAAGAATCACTTGAACCCGGGAGGCAGAGGTTGCAGTGAGCCAAGATCGCGCCACTGCACTCCAGCCTGGGGGACAGAGCAAGACTCCATCTCAACAACAACAACAAAACAAAAACAAAACAAACAAACCAAAAACTGTTATTTACTGAAAGTTTATTATGTGCCTGGCACTGTCTTGCATGCTTTATATGTATTAACTCATATAGTTCTCACAATAATCTTATTAAGTGCTATTATTATCTCCACCTTACAACTAATGAAACAGGCTGCAGTAATCCATTTCTGGTCTTGTTCTTCCTTTCTAGAAGAATCTCCCCTGTATATCTCCTCCCCTCCCAGGGGCTGTTTGCTTGGGCAACTAATGGAAGCACAGCTCTGACTGCCCCTCTGGATGGCTCCTGACTGCCCTGGCCATCCAGGGTACTGCTCTTCTGCCAGTGAATGATTTAAACAGAGAGGCAGAGAAGAAGTCCGCTAAGGGGTTCCAAGAAAGTCTTCTTGCTTCTAAGAGAAAACCCAAGGAGGAGACTAGAAGTTGCCATGCTCTGATGTGATGTCTACAGCTGTCTTGCCCCCATAAGAAGTCCATTTGTGACCCCAACTGGCATGGTGAAATGGCAAAGTGAAGAAAAGTAAAGTCCCTAAAACTCTGGGGATATGACTGAGCCATGGACTGAGCCAACTCTGAAGCTCCCCTCCTACTCTATTCATTGTTATATAGATGATATATGTCCTTGCTAAGTGATGCAAACAATGAATACAACTGAGGTTCAAACCAGGCCTATATTTGGAGTCTTATTTGTAATCCCACCTATGCAAGGATATAATTCAGAACTCCACTATGGTTCTGCAAATGCTCTGCATCTGTGAATTATTTAAAACAAATGCCCTACCAATAGCATATCACCATCCAACTCATACAGGGCGGGGGGAGGGGGGGCGGGCAGGGCAGGGCGAACCTGTTCCTCTACTAGCAATGCTCTGACACCAAATTTGTGGGTTTCTTCCCCTCACACCAACAACAAGTTCTCCAACTTCCTGGAAACCTACTTGGTATCTAATGATTAAATTCAACTCTGACAGTAATTACCCAGAGTTAGTGCAGACCCCACAAGTTAGGGGCTCAGTCCCACAAGATTGTACCCCACTTCAAATGCCAATCACAAGTCTGGATCTCCTATACTTCTCACCAACTGCCTACAAGTCAGGGGATCCCATGACTCCCTCCTCTAGTTCAATCGTTTGCTAGAAGGGGTCACAGAACTCAAGAAAACAGCTTACTATTACTGATTTATTTAAAAGGACATTATAATGGATACATATGAACAGCCAGATGAAGAGGTACACTGTGTGATGTCCAGAAAAGTCCCAAGCACAGAGGCTTCTATCCCCATGGAGTCGGTGTGCACCATCCTTCCGGCATGTGGATATGGTTACCAACCTGGAGGCTCTCCAAACCTCAGAGTTTAGAAATCCTGAGGGGGTTTCATCACATAGGCATGATAGATTATTAAACAATGTCCAGCCCCTCTCTCCTCCCTGGAGAACAGGGGTAGGGTGGGTAAGAAGTTCCAAGCTTCTAATGACAGCTTGGTCTTTCTGATGACATCACCACCTTGAAGCTATCCAGGAACCCACTAAGAATCACCTCATTAGAACAAAAGACGGTCTATCACCCAGGAAATTCCAAGGGATTTGGGAATTCTGTGGAAGACATTCTTAACCACCTCTATCACTCAGGAAATTACAAGGGTTTTAGCAGTTGGGTGTCAGGGGGGTAGAGGCCAAATATATATGTCTTTTTCTTTTTTTTTCTTCTTCTTCTTTTTTTTTTTTTTTTTGAGACAGAGTCTCACTCTGTCGCCCAGGCTGGAATGCAGTGGTGTGATCTCAGCTCACTGCAACCTCCACCTCCTGGGTTCAAGTCATTCTCATGCCTCAACCTCCCAAGTAGCTGGGACTACAGGCATGAGTCACCACGCCCAGCTAGTCTTTGCATTTTTAGTTGAGAGGGGGTTTCACCATGTTGGCCAGGCTGGTCTCTAACTCCCGGCCTCAAGCGATTTGCCCGCCTTGGCCTCCCAAAGTGCTGGGACTACAGGTGCAGGCCAATGTGTCTGGCCCAAATATATATTTCTTATCATGTCACATTTACCAAGCGCATACCACCATTCACCCCAGCCTACCCTTATGGCAAGGATCCGGCTCGAGTGTACCCCAGGCACAACTAGTTCTTATATTACAATAAACAATACTCAAAAAGATGGAACGTTAACATAACGACAAAAGCAGCAGCAGATTTAAAAGCTAAGTCAAAGTGATTTTAGCGTATTTGCTGTTTACAGATAATCTGAGCCTCTGGCATCTATTTTAAGCATTATTAATGAATGACAACAACACACACAGGAAAAGGAGTGAAAGCGATAACTACGGTTGGTTGGTTTGTTTGTTTTAACAGCAAAATAGGAAGCCAAAATTGAATTTCCTGACTACCAGTGGAAGACTCTAACTACCATTCTATGAGAATCTACCAAATGATTCCAAGGAAGTATTTCAACATAGAGGGAAAGGCTCCCTTTGCTTTCTCACCTTAAACTCTAAAAACATTTTTTTTTTGAGGCAGAGTCTCACTCTGTCGCCCAGGCTGGAGTGGTATGATATCGACTCACTGGAACCTCTACCTCTGGGGTTCAAGCAATTCTCCTGCCTCAGCCTCCCAAGTAGCTGGGACTACAGGCACACACCACCAAGCCCGGCTAATATTTTTTTGTATTTTTAGTAGAGACGGGGTTTCACCATGTGAGCCAGGCTCCTCTCGAACTCCTGACCTCAGGTGATCCACCTGCCTTGACTTCCCAAACTGCTGAGATTATAGGCATGATCCACTGCGTCCAGTCTTAAAATTCTAAATTAAATGGGCTTATAGTCTAAGGAAATCCAAGCTAGGTTTCCTTAACCAAGGGCATATATTCCTGATGGGGGAAGAGGAGAGAGAAAGAAGGAGGTTCTGGGAGTGCAGACACACCAAAGTGGGCACAAGATACCCACCGCCGGGAAGGAGGCACCACCAGCTGGGACCTGGAAAATGTTCTGCCCAATTCAATCCCATGACCATGAAGTGGTAAGTCTGAAACATGTTGTTTCACTTTTCCCAGGCTGTAACAACAGAGTCATAATTTCCTTCTTAACTGGAACCATCTGATAGTTCCGGGGAAGCGGTTCATGGCACGTTCTGTTTGCTTTGTGTCTTGGCGACAACACTGTGTTAACAGTCACCAAGAGTTACACACACATCGAGGAGAAGAGCCTCAAAAGTGCAGAGAAACCGCAGCAAATATTAAAAGCAGAAGATCTCATGTGTGTGTTTTAAGGGTTTTTTACATCACCTCCTTATTGCTGATATTTTTAGAAGACTGCTAAAACAAGATGAAAGCTGAGGATTGGTTAAATTCATTACTTTTGACTAAGTTGCAAACTATGCAACCAGCAAAACAGTGCTACTAAATTAATGCCTCTAAAGAGATGCTAGGGCCTCTAATAAGCATCCAATAATTCCCTGAATGGCAATGAGTTCATAATGCCCCTTCCCCCGGCCTCCCAGCCCGGAACAAACAGGTTGCAGGTCTTATGGAGGGGGGCCCAACAAGAGACAGACACTGAAACAGGAAGCCCTTGGCACTGGCCTGGCTCTGCCCAGAAGTAATCACTTCCACTCACTGGACCTCAATTTCCTCACCTAGAAGATCAGAGGGGTTTATAAAAAGGCAAACTCCTCAAGGTTCCCCCAAGTGCAGTTTTAAAACAGTAAAACCCTGCCCCGCTGACACACCCAGCACAATCATTTGAGATGTTTTCACCGGGCATTCAAATTTTTTGTACTTTAAGAAAAATTTTTAATGGAGGGTTTGGGGTGGAAGGAGTAAACAAAGTTTATTCTTTTCCTTCTCTGGGTCCAGCTCCCAAAGAAGATAAACATGCTAATTCCAGCTCAAAGTTGAAAGCGTATCTGTGCAGTTCAAGATACTTAACTATGTTTCAGTTGAAATGGACTTCCTTAAAGACACATTTGAGATAAAGTTATCACCAGTAGATGTTGAGGTGATCTTATGTTAACCAACTCAAACAATCAGCTCATTCTAAAAACACAGTTAATAACACTGGTAAAGGTGGAACCTAATGGTTATTTTGTAAAAAGAGGGAAGAGAACAGTCTTTAGTGCCATTAACAAACTGAATACCCACCTCTAGAGTTCCTGTTAACAAGTCTTTTTTTTTTTTTTTTTTTTTAAATAAGTGCACTTTCTCTTCAAAGGTTTAGAGACTTATTTAAATGGAGACTAACATAAAGTAGGGGAGAATCCCTCGGGACTTTCCTCAAGCATAAATTTCTTTGTGAACAACATTCATCTCATAGGAAAGCATCCAGATGTTGAAAGTTCACAGGAGAAAGAGAAATACAATGTATGGATAGAGCCCAGAAAATGAAATCTACAGAGTTATGTCATCACACTTCCATATATGACCCTAAACCTCCTGAAATGACCTTGACTTCCCAAAAGAGCCAAACATGTGTCTTGTCTCACATTTGAATTAAACGTTAAGTCCCTTCTCCCCTCCAACACCAAAAACAATTGGATAATGAAGAAACATTGACACTGAATCCAAGAACAATTGGGTAATGAAGAAACACTGACACTGAATCCACACAGAAATGAAAACAAGACTGGGTCATCAAAATATTTATCTGAATCACATCTAAACTAAAAATAATCTTTCTTTCTATTTAAATCATTCTACTATAATTAGGTTGCTTACTTGCTTTCCAAATTAAAGCAATAATAATAGTGAACTAGAGTCTAAAAATTTCATATCAGAGAAACACAATAATCAAATCTATTAAATATTTATTAACCATTTACTATGTACTGAAAGGCACTAATTTTACTACCTGCACGTAGAACTAGAGCATTCTTTTCAACTAGCCTAAGCAAAAGTATGTAATTTACTAAAGTTAAAATATTCCATTGAAAACAGATTCAATGGTCTTTTTTTCTTTCCTAAATACACCATTTCTCTCACAATTCTTGCACTTCCCATCTCTGGCTCCTCTACTAAACACTCCCATTTTACTCTACATGCAAAATCTCCTTTCTCAGGCTACCGAGAACAAGCAATAGGTTGGGTTTTTCTACACTGATTCCTACTTACTTCCCTTGACCAAACAGTCTAGGTTCTAACTGCAGTCACTAAGGGGCCCCTGTTTGAACGCTGAGGAGGTCCAACTCCACACTTCCTCCAATTAGCATCACATTGGACCTGAGAAATTCCAGCAGGTTGTGCACCTGCTGGAGTGAAGTGAAGGAAAGAGAAAATGGCTTAAGAATGGTTAGTGCCTGTGAAAGCTGCATGCCTTAGGGAAAGCTGGCCAAGGGACAGGCAGCCTCTTCCTATCGCAGACAGAACTCTCCTGCCTACCACACAAGGCTGGCCCTGATCAAGCTTTAGCCTGTTCCCCTGGTCTCGCCTCTGCTCATCGCTCGCTTCTGCTTCATGTTTCCCACAAACAAAGCTGTTTCATTCTTCTGTGCCCTTGATAGCTAGCATTATACTTGAAGGCCAGACGTGCCTACAAATTAAAACCATGGGAAGCATACCACTAAGGAAGAGGGCAATGTAACTGAGGCAGTTCTCAGCACCGTCCTTACCACTGTCATCATGATCAACTGCTTGAGGCAGATGCTGGACAAGCACCTTCCATTACCTCATTTAACCTCCCCAGTTCACAGATGAGGACACTGGAGATCACAGACAGGGAGATAATTATATTGGACACACGTTTGTGTGATTACACAGCCCAAGCTCATATTAAATGCACTGTAATGTTTCTTCGTAATACAGCTGCTCAAACCACAGTGAATCAGGCACTTGAGCCTGGTGTCAGCATCTAGGAACCCAAGCTAAGGAGGGTGACTGCCTAAGTTCATAATCCACTTCTGCCGCTACTTTCTCTAAAAGATAGTAAAGTTACTTATCATCTCAAAGCTTCACTGTGACTTCACAGAGTTGTCATAAACATTAGATAGAACAACAGATTAGCACATAATAAATACCCAGGCCGGGCGCGGTTGCTCATGCCTGTAATCCCAGCACTTTGGGAGGCTGAGGCAGGCAAATCATAAGGTCAGGAATCAAGACCAGCCCGACCAACATGGTGAAACCCCGTCTTTTGTAAAAATACAAAAATTAGCTGGGTATGGTGGCAGGCGCCTGTAATCCCAGCTACTCAAGACACTGAGGCAGTAGAATCGCTCGAACCTGGGAGGCAGAGGTTGCGGTGAGCCAAGATTGTGCCACTGCACTCCAGTCTGGGTGACAGAGCAAGACTGTCTCAAAAATAAATAAATAATAAAAATAAATACCCAATAAAATATACAAAGTTGTGAATTTGTCTTCAAATTTAGTGCAATTTGCACTTTTCATGGTAAAACTTGAAACTATTTTGTATAAGTAACCTAAATGTAACCCTTCCCAACATTTTAACTCCACCTTGACTTTGCTTTCTTTAAAAGCTTATGAAAAGCTCCAACCTTAATGGACTTTTCCAGGTTTTATTTATCTAAACCAAACACAAATAATTCACCACCACCATCACCCTTAGAGGAACTCAACTGAGATCGGATAGAGAAACAAATCAGGTAAGTGAATACAGCTTGGCAAACAGTTTCACTTCTTTTGTACATAATTATAAGTACCTGGATCTGTGTAGTAAGGAACTTTCACCATGCATAATAAATAGAGAAAAATGTTGTAATCGGTGCTTAAAATTAAAATAGTTTAATTACAATTTGGTTCTAACGGAATCTACTGCCTAAGGCGGCCATCTTGAGGAAGTGATAAGAACATCCCGGACACAGTGCCAACAAAGGATGTTTAAGGAGCAAAATTAGACATTTAATTTTGGAACTTCCTACTTATGAGAAGCCTGGGGCAATTTGTGTGAGTGTTAGTGCACTAAAGAGCTACAAGAAATCCTTTGTTTTTCAAATAATAACGGGGAAAAACACGACAGCAATGAAATATGCCTGAGATGGTCTACACTACACCCTTATCCTGGTGATTCTAGTATCAAAAAAAGAAGAAAAAGGTGCAATACTCTGCCCAAGAGTCATAAACTTTTATTGTGGGGAGTAGAGGGTAAATGGGCAATGGTCGTTTACTTTGGCATTGAGGAGACTCCAACTTTGACCAAATTTCAGGGCATTTTCTTATCCAAAGCATTTCTTTTTTCTCTTCTCTTTTCTTTTCTTTCTCTTTCTCTCTCTGTCTCCCTCTCTCTCTCTCTTTTTTTTTTTTTTTTTTTTTTTTACAGGCAAGGTCTTGCTATGTTGCCCAGTCTGAACTTGAACTCCTGGGCTCAAGGAGTGATCCTCCTGCCTCAGCCTCCAGAGTAGCTGGGACTACAGGTGCATGTGACTGCACCCAGATTCCAATCATTTCTTGATTGTGAAGCAGATATGAGGAAGAAGCATACAGATTGGACAGGGGTGTTCTGGCATATAGGCTTTAGGATAAAAAAAGTTATCTTTGATATTAATCATTGACTTGAATATGCTTTTCAATTAAGATTTATAGTGAATTTAAGCAAAACCAGCACCTAGAAATCTAAATGTACCAAAAGGAATAATAGGGGATAAGTTGATATTTTATGAGTCTATACTTCTGAATTCTCTAAAACAGCTTTTAAAATAAGCTATTCTAATTGGATGCAATTTGCAAGCATGCAACATACATGCACTTATTTCAAGAATTCACATATAAAGTGAGATTCAGCTATATGCTGTTGAAGATAAATACTCTTGCAGCAAATAAGAATTGCTCTTGCACCCTAACGATGGATCTTTCTTAAGAAAACACTCAAGCAAAACTTCAAGTGCTTACAAGATGCACAAGGAACAAACTCTTAATGGCGGGCTGAGCTCCTGCTGCTGGCCTGAAACATAGGGTCCAAACAACTCCTTCCTTCATGGTTGCCTTGCATAGAACCACAGATCTCAAAGTTGACAGGCGTCTTTACCTCCCAGCTCTCTGCCTGAGCTATGAACTCGTCACTTAGTGTCCTCCATAACCAAGTGCTGAAAAATCTGTTTGGGTAAATGGTACCTCATATATTAATTAAGAATGGTTAGTGCAGGGGGGAAAAAATTAGCAAGGCAATCAATTCCTTCTTTCCACTGCCTCAGATTTTGTGCATTTAAACAACGCCACCTCAGTGGGCTCATTTGTCAGTTTAGGTTACTATTTTCTTCCTCATTCAGTTACCAGGTAATATGCAAAACTACCACTTCCTGGTAGAAGAATATGCTTCAGACTTCCCAGTCGCTCTAGTAAACAAGCCATTATCTATTTGGAATACTCTTCTTTCTATGAATCTATGCTATGAAAAGCAGAAACTGCTTATGTTGCTTCTGAAAGTGTGGCAAACCAAATTTAGCCAAGGGGGCCTGGTGCTGTGCCTCACACCTGTAATCCTAGCACTTCAGGAGGCTAAGGTGGAAGTATGCTAGCATTTTGAGACCCGGGGTTTGAGACCAGCCTGGGCAACATAGCAAAACCTCATCTCAAAAAAGAAAAAAAAAAAATTAGTCAAGAATGGCTCAGCACAGTGGCTCATACCTGTAATCCCAGCACTTTTGGAGGCCAAAGCGGGCAGATCACTTGAGGTCAGGAGTTTGAGACCAAACTGGCCAACATGGCGGAACCCCCATCTCTACTAAAAATGCAAAAATTAGCTGGGCTTTGTGGTGCGTGCCTATAATTCCAGCTCCTCGGGAGGCTGAGGCAGGAGGATTGCTTGGGGCTGGGAAACAGAGGTTACAGTGAGCCCAGATCATGCCACTGCACTCCAGCCTGGGCAACAGGGCAAGACTCCATCTCAAAAAAAAGAAAAAAAAATGGTGGCACACATGTGTCGTCCCATTTAATCTAAAGGCTGAGGCAGGAGGATCCCTTAAGCCCAGGAGTTCAAGGCTGCAGTGGGCTGTAATTGCACCACTGCACTCCAGCCTAGGTGACTGTAGGGTACACACCTCTGATAGCAATAATATAAGCATACCCTTAGAATGACCCTCTAGGGCAGATGCACCTGAATGTGTGTTCCAAGGTAGGAAACTGGACATGACCAATCTGGAGAGTCCTTCCTTATCTATGAGGAACATCTGAACTGCTCTTCCACCATCCCATCCCATTTCATCCCATACAGCAGTGTTGTTCCTTCCCTTCCTGTTCCCTGGAACACAGGCTATATAGGGGATTGAGGTGCTGAGTTTCGGGTTAAATGAAGGTTACTAGGGGGAGGTTGTTAGGGCAGGTGTTAAGTGAAAGGTCATACAAAGTGCCTGATGTCTGCAGGCAGCTGTGGTTTTCCCGACCAGCTTGCTGCCACTGAGCCTGTGGTTACCTTGTCCAACTAGCTGCCACTGGACCATTTCTGTACCTAAGGTGGTTCTCCTGTCCAGCCAACCACCACTGAACTCTCTTCCCTGTATTAAGCCCTTAATAAAACTCCATGTCTCGTTTACTGGCTCTAAGTCTCTTCTTTGGGCTTTTGAACCTGGCGCCTTCTCTGTTGGAGTTTTGTTGTGGTCGTGATGGTGGTTTTCGTTTTTTTATTTTCTTTTTGAGACAGGGTCTCACTCCATCACCCAGGCTGGACTGCAGTGGCAGGATAGCTCACTGCAACCTCCACCTCCTGGGTTCAAGTGATTCTCTTGCCTCAGCCTCCTTAACAGCTGGGATAACAGGAACACACCACACGCCTGGCTATTTTTTGTATTTTTAGCGGAGATGGGGTTTCACCACGTTGGCAAGGCTGGCCTCAAACTTCTGACCTCAGATGATCTGCCCACCTCTGCCTCCCAAAGTGCTTGAAGTACAGGCATGAGCCACTGCGCCCAGCCCCTATTGAGGTTAATTGGGGTTTGGCCCAACAGCGAAAGAGTGAGGCCCTATCTCTTAAAAAGCTCCTGCTATTTTATTCCCAAGAGGATGATGTGTGTGTTTGTTTATGCCAAATATATGGAGATTTTATTACATGCAACCCACATCCCCTCCCAACCCTTTCATCATGAGGTTCGTTTGATGAAAGTCACCATAATTTTAGCTAAATGGTTATGTTGATTAAAGTTAGTGAAAACTATAAAATATGCAGTATTAAGTAGAAACCATTGTGCACTGTCAAAGAAACTGCTTTGGGGACTTACAGTGCTTTGTATCATTTGTTTACTTATACACTTTACCTATTTCCCCTCCATCTTTTTAATTTACACTATCTTTAAAGATAACAATGTAAAGCTTCAGTCTAGACAACCCTCCCAGCTGATCTGAAATCTGGAATTAGTGGAATTCCAATGAAGTGCATATAATTCTTGTCTGCTACGTTTTTATAAGGATCCCCTTAGGTCAACTCCACATTGGCTCTTAGATTACTGCATATACAGCAAATTCTGACTTGTCTTCCCTTCCTCCTCCACTCAAGGTATGTGTGTAAGCATGGTATTTATTGATGGTAGCAGTGAAGGGGTGGGGAGTGAGGATAGTGGACAGAGGTTAATTAAATCACTTAAATATGATTTGTAGAATATCTCCTCTTCTGGTTTAATTCTTCTTTCTAAGTACAACCACAGGAGTCAAGAGACCAACAACCTTCATTTGGGAGGAATGTGATTTTCACAGAAAGAGAAATCTTTGTGTGTTTTGTTGTTTTTGTTTTTGTTTTTGTTTTGAGACAGGTCCAGGTGGCTGGAGTGTAGTGGCATGATCTCAGCTCACTTCAACCTCTGCCTCCTGGATTCAAGCGATTCTCCTGTCTCAGCCCCCCGAGTAGCTAGGATTACAGGCGTGTGCCACCATGCCTGGCTAATTTTTGTATTTTTAGTAGAGACAGGGTTTCCCTATAGTGGCCAGGCTGGTGTTGAACTCCTGACCTCAGGTGACTGACCCGCCTTGGCCTCCCAAAGTGCTGGGATTACAGGCATGAGCCACCACGCTCAGCCAGAAATCTTTCTTTTACTCGCTGTTACAAGTTCAGGTGTCCAGAAGGATGTCTCCTGACACACAGTATGCGTTCAAAAAATGTTTGTTGAAAAAATGAATACACAAAAATGAAAAGTCAGAAATAAATGATTGAACTATAATTTACTCTCAATACCCTTCATGTTGGGCTTGAGATATGTAGTGTCTTGTTTTTTTTTTGTTTTATTTTGGTTTTGTTTTGTTTTGTTTTTGAGACAGAGTCTCGCTCTGTGACCCAGGCTGGAGTGCAGTGGCGAGATCTTGGCTCACTGCAAGCTCCGCCTCCCGGGTTCATGCCGTTCTCCTGCCTGAGCCTCCCTAGTAGCTGGGACTACAGGCATCCGCCACCACGCCTGGCTAATTTTTTAATATTTTTAGTAGAGACGGGGTTTCACCCTGTGAGCCAGGATGGTCTCGATCTCCTGATCTCATGATCTGCCCATCTCAGCCTCCCAAAGTGCTGGGATTACAGGTGTGAGTCACCCTGTCTGGCCTGTTTTTGTTTTGTTTTGTTTTGTTTTGTTTTAAGTTAATCATAGAAAGATACAACCAGAATATCCTCTGGAACTTGAAAATAAAGACAAAACATAGTATAAATTATGTGTTGTTTTTCTTCAGTCTTAAGCACAGAACAATTTTGTATTAGATTACAAAATGTCTGATGTCTGGACATCAGTCAGCAGCAATAGAACATTAAAGATCAGATGGGCTGATTGCTACTGTTTAATTAATAACCTGGAGTGGAATCGGTGCTGCCAGTTGGAATATTCCCTTAGCATCAGGGCACTAAATATTTCCATTTAGTGTTTCAATGGATACATTAAAAACAAGGGGGAATTACCTTGCAAGACCACCAAGAGTAATGTCGGCATTTTGGGGTCAGAGGTCTCTGATTAAGTAGTTTCAAGGTTCTGCGGATAAATATTGTGCAATTCAGGAGATCATAAGCCAACTTTAGAACTTAAAGGATAGTCTGCTGATACATATGGAATAGAATATTTTTCTTCCTCTTTCAGTTATTTTGTAAGTTAGATAGAAACTGTGAAAACACTAGCACATTGTCAGCTATGCAATAGGCTCAATACATATTAATCAGTGAATCTCTTGAGCTTTTCTCTAATACCCAAAATGAAGCTACTTTCTTAGAATTAGAAAAAATAACAAGTTTTCTGCAACTAGTTACTTTTTAATCCTAAGTATGTGCTAACTATTCATGTAGATAATTCTGATATGTGGAGTAACTAAAAATCTTCCCCGCCATGAACAAAGGGTAATGTCCAAATTTCCACTTAGAGGAATAACCAAGCAAAGTATTTCTTTTTCATCAAGGGCATGTCCATGGTTAAATAAATAAATAAATACACACACACACACACACACACACACACACACACATATATTCACAGAAATCACCTGTTTTGTTAGCCAAATAATCATGAAATGATTCAAAGTGTAATGCTTTCCAAAAAGTAAAAATATAATAATCCAATATAGAGAAAAGCCTCCACATATTCTTCAAAGGACCACCATCACAGCTTTACGTAACTTCATATCCTTGTCACGGCCAGTTCCACAAGGCAGCATCCCATTCCAAAATGAGGATTCTTTCACATGGAATGAGATCTCTGTGTGTATTATGACAGGATTCCAAAGTTTAGAACTTTCTCCCCTTGCTATTCAGCCTGTTGACAGGATAATAATATCTAATTTAGCACAGCCACGTGACAGACATGTCTTCCTAAAGTGCTTTACATACACTGTCTCGTTGCATCTTTTCAACAAGGTCTGTTATATTAATAATAACATTTCCATTTTGCTGATAAAGAAACTGGGAGGTCGGAAAGGTTAAGTAACATGGAGGAGGTCACACAGCTAGTTAGCATAGGGATCAGGTGTCAACTTTGGGGTTTCTTTGACTTTTAAAGCCAGGCTTTTGACTACTCTCATATACTAAGGCTAGCATACCCCCTTTCCTTTCTTTCCTGAGGGATTTATTCTGTTCTGCATTTCATTAAATCTGAAACATACCAACTCCACCACTATCTAGATGCAAACAAATAATTCTCCATTCTAATGAAGGGAAAGACTAAAACTAATTCTTTAAGACTGAGAACAATATCCACTGACAACTTTGATGATCAAATCTATTTTTCATTTCCCCCTTTTTCATTTTTCAGCCTAATGCAGTTCACTTTGTCCCTTAAACAAGGTGTTCTACTGCTATTGAGAAACCAATTTTCTCTCAATACTTTATTGCAATATTATCAAGAAACTAGCTACTTAAACAGCAGGTGATCTTTTATTTCATGCGTAATTACCATGCACTATATTTTGATGTGATCCTAATGGCCCTAAGTACGTGTTAAACAAACCCTCAAACTGCCCAAATGAAAAACATTTTGCTTCCTCTGTTGCACTTGTGTGGCGATGATAATTAACAGATCTTGGGAAATTTGGGCTACATCTGATTAAATCATAACACACCATAAAGGTCTTTACAAATAATCCTTTGAAGAATCCAGCTGAGAAAATCATGAAAAGAAGAATTATGAGAAAGGAAGCTCATTATAGTGTTGCGCCTGGCACTTGAAGGTGAGCATTTTGAAATCAGTCAACTTACCCAGAATGCACCTGAATGTCTGAGGAAGGAGGGCTGTCTGTATGACCCACTCTTCACTCACAGACTCCAAATTTCTGTTCAGTTTCCAATACCTGTGTTATGTCTTTATTTCAGTCAATGGCCAAGGTAATGCTGCTCTTTCCTCACACTACAAACTTAAAAAAGCAGTCATTAAATATTTTTAAAAGTTCCCTTCATAAGAGGAGATATCTTCAAACTTTCGTGCTTAAAATTTCAGCACTTGGGAGAATGTGTTTAAAATGGAAACATCATAAAATATGGTTCCAACTAAACAAAACAAATTTTGGCGGAAAAAAGAAAACCAAACCCAGGAACTAAGCCTACTTTATTAATTCCAAAGGCCCAAAGTCAAATGAGATGAGCACTTGGATAACAAGGGCAATCATCCCCTTTAATAATGGAACTATGGCTATTATTATGGTTGTTGCTAATAATGATTGCACTTGCCATTTACTGAGTGCTTACTCATGGATTCTGCTACTTAATCTTTGCAACAGTGCTGAGAGTTACCTTTAACTCATAGAACAGAAATCTAAAGGCGGAGTGGTCATCAATCCACTTGTGCAAGATCATACAAGGGAGTAAGAACAAAGTGGCAGATACGTAAAATAAACGAGTCTAGAGATCCGAAGTACATGAGGACTATAGTTAATAATATTGTATTCCATATTTCTGCTAAATGAATAGATTTTAGCTGCTCTTGCCATACATACAAAAACATGGGTAGCCATGCAAGATGTTAACTTGCTTCATTATCGTAACCGTTTTACTATCTACATATGTATCTCTCTTAACAGCATGTTGTATGCCTTAAATATACACAATAAAATATACTTTTTTTTGAGATAGGGTCTGTCACTCAGGCTGTAATACTGGGGTATGATCATAGCTGACTGCAGCCTCCATCTTGGGGGCCCAAGCAATCCTCCCACCCCAGCCTCTCCAGTAGCTGTGACTACAGACACACGACACCATGGCCAGCTAATTTTTTGAAATTTTTAATAATTTTTTTGAAATTTTAGGTCTCGTTGTATTGCACAGCATGGTCTTGAACTCCTGGGCTCAAGCAACCCTCCCTCCTCGGCCTCCTAAAGTTCTGGGATTATTGATAAGAGTCACCATGCCTGCCAAAATTTACTTTTTTCAAATGAGGCAGTAAGTATCACAGCTGAGGTTCAAACTCAGGCCTGCCTTACCACAAAGTCTGTGCTCTAATTAAATACTACTTATTCTGGCTTATTTAAAGCAGTAAATATTTGACTGTAAACTACCTATTGTATACGGCTCTGTCTCTTCCTGATGTCCAAAACTATTTATTAAGCAAAAATAAGTTCTATACCATGGTGGTATATAAAAGAAGGAAAATGCGAAAAGCAGACCCAGTCCAGAGGAGTTACCATCTTTATTGGGAAGATAAGACTTTGACGAATGAAATAATTAGGGAACAAAACAAAGCAGCCACATTTATTACCAAAAGGCTGGGGGCAGGGTCCAAATCTTTTATGAGAGGCCCTATTATTTGGAATCCAAACTAAGTAAAAATGTGAACAAGTGAGATTTGGTCCCTTACTTGTCACCCCCGTACTCCCACCCAAGAAGATCCTTTTATACTATTTTAAAAGAAATTGAAAATCATAAACAAGTGGATTGTCCTCAGGAATTTAATATTTCTTAACTGAATTGAACACAGTTTTCCAGGGCAATCTCTTCCACCATTCATTTCCACAGTGTTGTATAGCAATCGGTTGCTCAGCCCAACGAACTAAAAATGTCAACCAGAGCCCGAGACCCTCTAAATTCTATAAAGTGAAATGTCCCACTTTGAAATATGCACATTGATCCCAGAGACGCAAATTCTCTTACTTTTAAGGCTACTGTGAAACTAACTCCAGCTTCATCTTTATGGAGCGGTTTCAATGTGTAATTTAAGAAATCACTTCCAAATACTGAAAAATCCATGAAAATCCTGCATAAATTATGCATGTTTGCGAGTCCCCTCCCTCATGTTGTGACAGATATGGGCTATGTGGTATTGGTGTGTGTGTGTGTGCGCGCGCTCACGCATGTGTGTGCACGCACACGCACACACGGTGTGGGTGAGATGGAAACCTTTCTCGCAATCTTATTGAATCTTTCCACCTCCTACAGAGAACTCTGAAGAAATGCACTGTTTTTTTCAACATTCAAATGAATGTGAATCAGAATGGCAGTTCTCCCAGGACTCATCTTTTATACTGAACGTAGGGTCACTGACAGGATTGAAATGGATCCAAGTTGCCTTGATTAGCTGATTTTTAAAAGATTAGAAGCAGCCAGCTATGGAGCGGAGGGAGGAGAACTGGTTCTAGTGTCTGCTCTACCACAATAAAAAGCCATGAGAATTTTAACGTGTTACTTCAACCCTGTAAACCACAGTTTCCTTTTGGGTAAAATGAGGGACAAACCAGATAGTCTTTAGGTGGAATTCATGAACTGCCAGCCTGCAGACATATTTGTTTAGCCAAGCTTAACCCCAAGATCTTTTTTATACTGGAGCACTATAAAAAGGTTTTATGGCATGACTGTCAAATTTTAGTGCATGATAGAAACTCCCAGAGAACCTACACCTGGGCTCTACCCCTAGAGATTCTGACCTAGTTGGTTTGAGGCAGGGCCCAGGAACCTGCCTTTTTTTTTTTTTTTCTTTTTTTTTTTTTTAAATGGAGTCTTGCTCTGTCACCCAGGCTGGAGTGCAGTGGTGTGATCTCCGCTCAGTGCGACTTCCGCCTCCCAGCTTCAAGTGATTCTCCTGACTCAGCCTCCTGAGTAGCTGGGATTACAGATGTGCACCACTACGCCCAGCTAAATTGTTGTATTTTTAGTAGAGATGGGGTTTCACCATATTGGTCAGGCTAGTCTCAAACTCCTGACCTCGTGATCCACCCGCTTCGGCCTCCCAAAATGCTGGGATTACAGGCATGAGCCACCGTGCCCGGCCAGGAATCTGAATTTTCAACAGGGGCTTTCAAGGGATTCCAAGGTACTTGGTCCATGGACCACACTTTGAGAATAGTGGTTTCATTGAAATTCTCAGTGATCTAAGCACTCACATCACAACTTAGCAATTACAAACTTCACTGAGTGGAATCCAAAATCTGACTGAAATGAACCGGAATCACACACCAGAGGAGAGCACATGTGCTGGGTGTATCCATGGAGTGCAGCAGTTCTAATGCTGCCACTTTCTGCCACTCACAAGCAGTGAATCCTGGGTAATCTGTTTTTCCATCTGGAAGAATAAGGGCAGTAGGATCATCTCACAGGATTCTCAAGAGGATGAGAAATCTCAGGGGAATTACCTAGCATGACTCTTGGTACAGAGAAGATCCTCATGCCCTGTTATGCCTTCTGGCCCCATTCCCTTCAGGGGCAATGTACTGCATGGAGCTGACCTGCCCAAGAAGCACCAGGACACCAGGTGTGCACATGGCTTGCCTCTCATGCCCTCACCTGTGCAGGCTTGCCCTCAGCTTCCCGAAAGAGCAAAATGATCTTAATTTGTCCTGTTTGGGGAGGGAGTGGACTGCAACCACCTGCACTCATTTCAAACCAGACCACTCACTATAGAAACTGAAAAGAAAACACACATATTGCTCCTCTCCCACAATACTACTTCACCTCCCCTGCCCTCAAAGCCTCAGTAACTGCGGCAAATTCCTAAAGTGGAAATTATACGATAAACTTTGGCCAAGCCATAAAACATAGCCGGGACTAAGGTCACAAAACAGTTACTGATCTATGTTCCCTGAGCAAAGTCACTCCATGGCACTCACTTTTAGGAGTTAAGGGGACTACAGAAACCTACAGGAAGAAAAAAGAGCAACTTTGAAGATAAATTAGAGAAGCAGTCTATTCACGGTCAAAAGACATTACTCTTTGAGCTTTATGTATTAATGAAGATTAAATTCAAAGTTTATAAGCTCTTCATGATTATTAATAATTCAATTACAAGGAGGTACAGAAGCCATTCAATTTTTTTTTTTTTTTTTTTGAAATGGAGTCTCGCTTTGTCACCCAGGCTGGAGTGCAGTGGCAGCATCTCAGCTCACTGCAACCTCCACCTACCGGATTCAAGCAATTCTCCTGCCTCAGCCTCCTGAGTAGCTGGAATTACAGGCATGTGCCACCATGCCCAGCTAATTTTTTTTGTATTTTTAGTAGAGACAGGGTTTCACCATATTGGCCAGGCTGGTCTCCAACTCCTGACCTTGTGATCCACCCACCTCGACCTCCCACAGTGCTGGGATTACAGCCTTGAGCCACTGCACCTGGCCAAAGCCATTCAAATTAATATTGGTGATGAAGAGCTAAAGAATGCTCAGTACCCCTGCTCTCCACCAAAAAAACCACTCCATGAATTAATTGTGGTCATGTAAATGATAGATGCTTAATCATCATCTCGGTTGAACTCTTTGCAAACTATATCCCCTTTCTTGGCATTTTTCCAAAAGGAAATTTTTTAGTTACATGCCAGTGTGTTCAAGATCACCAAAAGCGCTGTTAACAATATACAGAAGGCCAGGTGTGGTGGCTCATGCCCGTAATCCCAACACTTTGGGAGGCCAAGGCGGGTGGGTCACCTGAGGTCTGGAGTTCGAGACCAGCGTGACCAACATGGAGAAATCCTGTCTCTTCTAAAAATACAAAATCAGCTGAGAGTGGTGGCGCATGCCTGTAATCCCAGTTACTCAGAAGGCTAAGCCAAGAGAATTGCTTGAACCTGGGAGGCTGAGGTTGTGGTGAGCCGAGATTGTACCATTGCAGTCCAGCCCGGGCAACAAGAGCGAAACTCCATCAAAAAAAGAAAAATGAACAACAGAAAAACAAAATGGAATTGGGACCAGAATAGGCTTCAGTATTTCCAGAGTGCAGTGAAAGGATCTGCTGTGTAGCATGCAAAATTTTATGACTTCTGCCTATGCATTTTTCAGGGCAATAAATATTGTTGAGGTATATTTACTGTTTTCTACTTGAAAAGCAAATTTGTGGCAAGGGTGCTGGGCACAAATAAAATTAGTAAGTGATAGATAGACACAGGAAAGGTCAATTGCTAGACAACAGTATATGAAAACACTCTTGCTCAAATGGTAGAAGAGGTGAAGTGGTGTCAGGAGAGCAACTTCATTATCCTCTAAGTGCCTTTTTCCATCCCAGTGGGAAAAAAATGCACACACTCACACAACACACTCATGCACACATACTATGGTGACAAATGCAAAATCTAATACCAATTGCTTTCTTTTGATAGTTTTGATACGTGTATTAGTCTGTTCTCACACTGCTAATAAAGATGGGTAATTTATGAAGGAAAAGGGTTTAATTGACTCACAGTTCGGCATAGCTGGGGAGGCCTCAGGAAGCTTAAAATCATGGCAGAAAGGGAAGCAAACAGGTCCTTCTCACATAGTGGCGGTAAGAAGTGCAGAGTGAAGAGGGGCAAAAGTCCCTTATAAAACCATCAGATCTCATGAGTACTCACTCGCTATCATGATAACAGCATGGAGGCAACCACCCCCATGATTCAATATTCCCTCCCACCAGGTCCCTCCCATGGCACATGGAGATTATGGGAACTACAGTTCAAGATGAGATTTGGGTGGGGACACTGCCAAATCGTATCAATATGTTTCACTAGAAACCAAAGAAAGGCTCAGAAAACCAAGAACAGACACATATTGACCTTACCTTAAGCTTGAATGCTAATTTTCAAACACAAACCATGTAGTGTTTCAGAACCAATGTAAAATATTTGATTTTGTGAGAAATTAAGTGCTGGTGCTTCTGTGTGGAAGTGAAATCTCTCTGGATACCCCTCCTGGATTCAATGTGGGCATCCTCATGAAACAATAAACTGATAGTAGCACGTGATACAAGACAAAATGATAGGAGAGTGGAAACTGCAGTTAAGTCCCTCCTTTTCCACTGTAACTGCTAGTGGAAACCCTCTTGGTTTGAGGGCATTGGTTGATCCTCAGTATGGTTCTAACCAATGCTGTGTGTGAATATATAATCTGTATGAACGAACAGATGAAAACTCTGACAACCTTCAGGTATTGATATCCAAAGGTATTGATGGCTATTTGCAAATTAACAGCTTGTTACACTTGTTTAATGTAGGGCCTCTACACCTTTTTTAAAAAGTCACATTGGGAGGCTGAAGCGGGAGGACTGCATGAGCCTAAGAGTTCAAGATCAGCCTGGGCAATATAATGAGTCCCTGACTTCAAAATAATTTAAACATTACCTGGGCATGGTGGTGTCTGCCTGTAGTCCTAGCTACTCAGGAGACTGAGCGGGGAGGATTGCTTGAGCCTAGTGGGTCAAGACTGCAGTAAGCCGTAATCACGCCACTGCACTCCAGCCTGAGTGACAGAGCAAGACCCTATCTCAAAAGGAGAGATGAAAGAAGGGAAGGGAAGGGGAGGGGAGGGGAGGGGAGGGGAGGGGA